>NC_056726.1:763616660-763646360 GCF_019279795.1 Protopterus annectens | reverse complement strand
AAATTGACCAATGGACCAGGGCATCATTACCAACATGCTGTTACCATTGTTACCAAGACACATATTGTGAACATATAACAATGCATTCTAAACCTTACTACATGGTATGTCTGGTGCGTGTCAACAGTACACAACTAATGTCATATACACTTATCTCACTATTCTGTTCACCCTGTGCATCAAACCATATGAGCATGTCCCTGCACCAATGGTGTGGATGACAGGGATGCGGCACAGGCATCATCATATGCACAGGGTGATAATGTTTGCCAGGGGCATAGGCTGCACGAGTGGATAACATCATGTGTGTGGGTAAGGTCCGGTGATCTGATTGGACATGTGTGGTCGATATGCATGTGTGTGTTGCGGTGCCCTACAGATGTTTCTGCTGTGTGCGTCTATGTGTGCACACAGTTCTGCCTTTTGTCAGGCCTACACAGGGGTATTATTGACAGCTCCAGATTGTACAGACCAGGATGTACAGCTCACTATGTCCAGCCATGGCCACGTGACCTGTGCCTGCCAGGGGTTGCACGGGCACTACCAGGCAGAGGTACAGATTGGCTACTGTCCGATGACACTTGTCCACTGGAACCGTGTCCCCACTGGGAATGTCCAGATCCACGTCCACATGGCCTGCTGTGTCCTGGTGTGGACAGCGCAGCACCAGCTGCACTGCTACTGCTACCAGCACTATGGGAGCGGGCATGTGAGGTGGCTCGTTCACATTGACCTGCACTAGGTGGTGTAGCTGGCCTACGTCCCCATGGCCTTCACCTCACTCCTATCAGATGTTCCAGCACAGACAGCTCACACTGATGGATTGCCATGCCACGGTCAAGGATTCCAACCATGTCACCCAATTGCCTGTCCAGAACATCAGCAATCTGCTGTTGAGCATTTGCCAATGCCTGGATGTTGTCGTTTAGAGTATGGATAGCAGCCCTCTGAAGCCTCTGCCCTTCACTGTTCTGCCATTCAGCACGTGCCTGTGCCGCCATTACAGTCTGAAACATGCGTCTGGTGACACCAGCTGCTGCGCTCTGTCCTGCAGGTGCATGTCTGCCAGAGGTCCTCCTACGAGCAGCACTGGCCACATACCTGTGTGGCACATCTGCAGTCATTACACTGACACCATGGTGTGGAGACACACCTTCTGTAGCCACCACACATTCCTGTTCCGAGCTAACACATGCTGACTGTCCTTCCTCTATGGCCACTGGTGATGGGGTATGTGTTGGCATGAGAACTGTGTGCGGAGAAGAGGGGGACATAGTTGGGATGGCAACCATTGGCACAGATTCAGCCCCTGACAACCCTGCCTGTACCTCAAGCATATGTTCATCACTGCTAGTATCTGTGGGGACACTAACATCAGATGGACCGCAGGAGGGTAACGCACCTACATCACCTGTGAATGCAAAGAAAGACTCTACATTACAATAGACACACAGACACACAGACACACCATGCATGTGATTTGACAGACGGCATGCAGCATGCATGTGATACAGCAGATGGCATGCAGCTCAGACATTAATAGTTGTAGTTAACATACCTCCTGGGTTGCACACAACAGCAAGCAGGTGTCATATCAGTAGCCATGCAGTTCACACAATCATGGTAGTAAGCATGCATCCCAGTGATGCACCATGTGGACCAGCACAGGTTAACAGTACACATGGCTGAAGTGACCTTGACATGTAATCTGCCGATGTGTGCATTGACATGCATACATGTCTGACACAATGGCGTCCTGACACATGTACAGCGTTGTAATGGTTATCTCATTGCAGTGTTGTCTGTATGCCCTACAGATAGAATGCACTTTTAGCAAATGTGCATGAGCATTGAAGGGTAGTGTGAGGCGTCTACATTGCTATACCATGTGAAGTACAGACAATGTGCCATTGCATGGCATCATGAGGTGTCTGTAGTGCTATACAGTGTGTAATACGCACACAATGCAAAGCCATAACTGCGCGCATACGCATTACATAACTGTGGATTGTGACCCAAGTCGCTGAGGTGTATACACACCAAACCATGCTGTGTCATGTGACAGGTCACTGGAAGACCTACGGATGATACCCCTGCACAACTACTACAAAGTCTTAGCTGCCTGGCAACCATGTCCACACATGGCAGACTTGTCAATACACCATGTCTCACATGACATTAATGTACCACACACACGAGGTGCATGGCTGACAGTGATGTCCTACAGCAGCAAGGGAAATGTATGGTATCTGTGGCCTGATGTGGTGTTAATGTCTGTGGAAGCTGTACAGATGACTACTGTCATGCTATGACACAGTCGTGATGTTCAACACATCTTATATGGTTGAATTAAGTGACATCTCCACTAGCTGTGCACAGGTGTTTAGGATGTCCAGTGTTCCACATCAACTATATAATCAGTCAACTAAGGCTATAGTTGAACCATATGTGGACAATGTGCAACAGGGTATATACACATCACAACTACTGTGTGGCTACATGTCTCTGGTCATCCTCCATGCCCATGTGTGAACATGTGTTGGCCAAATGTTTGTGATGGCCATCTATCTCACATGTCTGTGTTGTCCCATATGACATACACCCATATATGTCAGATATGTTGCTGTCCACAGGGCTATGCAGACAACAGGTTGTATGTTTGGTATGTGGGGTATGTACTATGGGATAGTGAGACAATATTGCAGCCGGAACACTACATGTCTGGGACATGTCAGATGGCACATCACAGTGTGTGCACCCATTGCAGGGGCATATTACACAATGGTGACTCCTGTGGGCTGTCCATATCCCAGCTCACTGTGTGGTACTGTTTGCGTACCACACATGTGTTGTTCCAATGTATAGTACATATGCCTACATTGAACACCTCCACTGTTGTATGCACAGCTGTCCACACATCTAGCAATGACAGATACTGTGGTTTCATGTCAGTGTTTCATTTAGTTTGTATATATTGCACATGGATAGACAGTGTGAATGATGCAACCATATATCGTGACTGGACCATACATTATGTGTACATGTGTTAACTGGCCACATGGCGTATAGATATATGCATTAACATGCCTGATACTGATAACTGTCTCACCTGCAATGGACTGATGTCTGTGCGGCATGCCAGAGGTACCTGTATAGGGGTGACACAGCAGTTTGAACATTATCCATGACTGTACGACAGCCACAGGGTGCACTGTGCATGTTAACACATTCGCCTGTACAATAGCATATAGTATGCACATGTGTGCATACACAGGGTAGCATACTGTAGTATGCTGCATGTGTGTAAACATACCTTGCATATGATGTTACATTACATATTGTACAGTGACACATGCAACTAAATGGGATATAATAGTAAAATGTGCAGTAATGACTTACCAGGCAACTCCAGGCTCATTGGTTGGGAGACACCCACCTCCACTATGGCAGCTAGTGTTTGTGGATGCTGTTCTGAGGGTGTCCGCAGGCTGGCCAGTAGCTCCTCGGTGTGTGTGAGTGGGGGCTGGGTTGGTGGGCCACCACCTGTTCCACCTTGTTCCCTGGCGATTGCATTGGCATGCTGTTTCGCATGTTGTATCAGGTCCATGCAGTGTCAGTGCACCTGCTGGTAGGTGCGGTTATGGCCACCCACATCATTAACCCTCCTGCGAAGGTCCTGCCACAGGTCGTCACGCTGCTGGGCAAACTGTGGCACATGGCTGAACACCTCATAGTTCTCATGGAGGTACGGGATGAGGGCATCATCATCCAGTTGGCTATACGCTGGCAGGCGTGAACAAGGCATTATCTGGAAGACATAATGATGGAGACAGGTCACAGTATCACATAGATGTACAGAGATACAGCTGCACATACATTTGTATTAAATCTAGTACATCTGAACAGTTATCTTTGCAAATCGTCATGACACTGACATGACTGCCATGTTTGTGTCACACACATGTAACACCCGTTATGCATTGGATATCATCACCATATATGTGTGTCACCTCATTACATTGTTCATACTCCATGTGAATGTTGTCTTGATGTGGGCATGTCTGTTTGCCTGTACTGGTGTTCTTACCTATCAGCACATGCCTGGATGTGTCCACAGTAATGCTGTTGACCTTGATGCTGTGTATATGTCACATATCAACACATACACTGCCTTAATGGACATGAGCAGTGACAATGCACACATACACATGGAAACCTTTACATGCATGTGTTTTGCCATATACATCTACATGGCACTGTACAGCAGTTCAACATCCTGCCACGTATCGCCTGTGTTGCACATGTGATAGACATGGGACAATGGCTAGCCGGACGTCATTCGCCGGGATGGTTATCAACTATGGCATGTACCAGCAAGGTTTTCTAGCTGTATCCGACAGCCATTTTGCCACTGCGAGGTGCAGCAGTGCCACATTACTGATCCAAGCAGTTAATAATACATCTACCATGTGGTCATCGCACCATGTATGACAGAGATGACATGTGCAGCTTTGATGGACAGGGTTGCATGGTATGGCAGGAGTATGTAACATGTATGGCACAGGGATCTGTCCAGCATGTGGCGATCCTTGTAGTAGGATGGTGGCTGTCCATGACGTATGGCTTTCAGATCAGGATATGTATGTGTAGCATGTCCAACGTCACAGTGTAGCACATGTCTTTATGCAAGGTAGCCAGCATGCTGCATAGTGGAGGTGAGGATAGTGAAGGCTGGTATCGCCCATCCACGCATGGCCAATACCTCTTAAAGGTGATATGTGATCCGATATTGGTCACCCGAGTGCTGAGTATGCCTGTCCAATGATCTCCATGCTCATGGATGGCACCCTGTCATGACATGGGTGCCTCGTATGACTACATAATAGGCCTGGAGACGTCACCAACTCAGGGAGGTGAACTGCACAGCACCATCCCTTACACAGTGTCCATAATGTTGACCGCTGCCTAGGTGGTAGTTAATGGGTACAGGGTTATTCACCTAGCGGTGACAATGCTATTATCAGCTGTCAGATTGTGCACATATGTCACACACCTCACCCACAAAGCCCATTCTGTATGTTGTCCACAACACTGAGACAGCTATTGCTCCTAGGTCATGGACATTCACATCCTTACATACACAGATGCCTCCCATTTGTCTGTGTGGTATGGGCTACAATGAGGGGGGAGTACACAACATTAACCCTGTTTTACGGTAGCTGCCACTGGTGTGATATGCACAAGTCACTCAGACACCTTTTGTAGTGTTGCTTCTGTCAACAGGCCACTGGTAGAACACTCCTGTGACATACGAAGGTACATCTAGTATGCTCAGTGTAGCTGGAACACAGTATGGGTGATGATGTCCTATGACCTGTCACAGGTATGCTATGCAGTGTGAAATCATCCGTATTGTCATCTACTTCTGTACTGCTAGCATCTACGTTGATAAAGGTTCATAGACTTGCAGACCATACTCAGCAGGGTAATAGTGCAGTGCCTCCAATTATGACTGTCGTCTCCACTTGTGGGTTGCAGTGGGTTGATATTATCCACCACCCTATCTGTATTGCATATTCATGCTCAGCACTTGTTCAGAACATGTGAGCACTTCATGAGCTACTAATTACTATAGCACCCATTCCAACTCATGTCTTACAAGTACACTGTCTGTCCTTACATTTCCAGCTTGCTTACAGTACAACAGCTGTTGTACACACGTAACTCACATATCTTGTGAGACATGGTTGAATATACAGGCATGTCCAAGTGTCGCATACCAGTGCTATTGCCTGTCTATATGATGAATATGGCAAACATGTGGCAATAGAGCAATTGTCTCATGTACACAGTCAATGCTCACCTCCCAACATACGACACTACAGCCTGTGGGAGATGCACATATGTAGCCATGCTGGGGGTAATGCTCTCACCAACCCAGACTGGACCTGACATTCATGTGGGGACGTTTAACATTTGCAACACACCCCACTCGTCACATAGTCTCACTAGATCTCCACCACAACAGGCCACACATAGTATGAGTACGACATTTGCAGAACCTCTCCATACTCTGTGTAGGAACCAGAGGCAGCCCCCATTACCAAACACAACAACAATTACTTATAGCCCACAGACTCATGTGTGCCCATCAACTAGAGCCAATAGGGTGTTATAACATACCCAACACACTGGTCATAGGTGACTCTGTAGGCGGTCACACTGATACACCAGGGATCACTGCAGTGGCTGTACTGTACAGAGGTGCAGGTAACACATGGCTCTGCTGTTCACAGACAGGACACTACCCTAGAGAGATGCCGCCAGTGTAAACACTGTAGTTGGGCTTACACATAGACTTGACAGACAGCATAGTACCTCACTATGTACCTGTGAAGCTATTACATGTCCTTTGTGCATGGTTAATTGAGTAGCTCTTCCATTTCGATTAGCTATCATGCTGTTACAGTGTCCCGTGACTACAAGACATATGTATCCTGTTATTGTGTATCATACATGCCAAAAGATGATACCTTTTGTTTGCATGATATAACAGTTGTGCTGTGTAGAATATCTGACATATCTACTTACAATACTGTGCATTACACATATTTTACACATTATCCCATAATGCAAAGCATACTTGCACAGCAGGACCACCTTAGGCATGTTATTGTCATTATATGCCCATACACATGCCTACTGTGACAGTATATCAACATATACTAGCCCCTGCTATGGCACGTACTTGTTGGACATACCCTACCACTGACGGCAGGTGGAGTGGAATTGTTCTGTTTAAAGCCCTCATGTAACATCCCTTGTGGTGTATGTGATGTTTACCTTGTGGCCCACAGCAGGACACACAGTTTCTACAAGCGTTGCTATGCTCAACAAGACATCACTACAGAATACCTTTTCCCACTTTATGCATTGCGTACACTTTTAATTAATACAAAACAGGCTCTACATGCACTAACATACTGAGTGTTCTACATACCTTGTTAGCATTCTGAATCTTCATAAATATCTCTCTTACACCTTTACTGTTTAAACGGTTCTATGGTATGAGCATACGGTTTGAATGTATGGCAAGTCATCCTTATATACGTCGATACCTGTAACATGTGGTTTCCTGCCGCCAGTTGGTGTTCCTGAGTAAATTATTACATGCACATCAGCTCTGCAGCTACTCCATTCGCTAATTACTTGGCAACAGTGGGGTATAATTTAATTCTCCACTTGGGCGTTGCCCTTTTGCCCTACCTTTGGGGAGACGGCCTGTATGTGTTTTGTTGTGAGGAATTGCAACTGCTATTTGTAGAGACATGGATATTTTGAATTCATGTCCCCCGTGGATTTTGTGTGACGGCTAGAGTATGTGGTTCTACATGTGAGTGTACCTGTCATCTCAACCTTCTGATAAGGGACTTATGCAAACAAATCCTGTAACATCGCTGTCTGTTCCATTATACAACAGCTACGATTTCACATGGCGCCTTTACAAATGTGTCTCTCACAAGGTATGTTAACGCTTCTGCAGATGTAATTGAGTGAGTGGATGTTTGTGATGTTATTACAGTCTGTATTGCAATTGTTTCAGGTGTGGGGGAGATGTAGGTGGGTGTACATAGCATATACAGGTTTGTGGGGACTGCATTTCTACATATTCCATATATGTGTGTGGGCTCCTTCCCTAATTGAAGACCTATCACTTAGTAGACTAAACTATGGTTGTTACTGGCTTATACATTGAGCCATTGCTAATTGGTTTCTATATAGTATGCAGGTGAGGTTGATACTTCCATACCTCCGGAAATACAGCGATATGTAAAGGAATGTTACTAAATGACAGCTGTCTTGTGTATTTCTGTCACAGATATTTGCACTCATTGCAGTTGTGTTGGTGACTGAGCCTCTTTGGCATGGGTTGCCACCTTGTCAAATGGCCATAGTGGGACATTTGCAGGACACACATCGGTGTTTACAGGCTGACACATACCCACAGTCAGTACACAGGATAGAACATACTTTTATCCTGAATACATACTTATTCTTGTAGCACTTTAGCTACTTATCATGTTTCATGTAACGTTTACGTTTTGTAGATACAGGCATAACTATTTAATGCAACTATTACATAATATATGGGACATAATTATGTCCTACAATCTCGGACATTTGCCCTTTTTAATATTTTTTGTCAGGACACAACTGCCCAGGGAGGGGCTGTCCCTCTTAAAGTGGGAGAGGTGGTACCGTATGCCTATGGCCAGCTATGACCACACCTACCATACTGCTCTACCTCCGAGTTAGCACTAACAGACACACGATGCAAACACACACACACACACACACACACACACACATTACAGTCCCACAGAAACACACACAGCACCCTCAACACACACATACACAGACTACAGCAATCACAAACACAGTTGAACACAGTACCTACGTGGACCGCAACACTGGCAGTGATAACTAAATGTCCCTTAATATCGTGATAATAATACACGCGGTTCCAGTGTTCCGGTACTGTGTTCTTTCGGTCTTTAAGCCTCGTGATTACGCGTGTCGGTATGTGACACATTCCATAGTTGGCAGTATCCTATTTATTTCTACCTCCATGGTTGTGTACATGTCGTTGACCTATCTATATATTTGCAGATATAGGTGAATCTGTATATATCAACATATATCTCTCTATCTCCCTTTCTATCTCTATTTTATATATATATATATATATATATATCTATATATATATATATATATATATATATATATATATATATATATGAGAGAGAGAGTGAGAGGGAGAATACACCTTTCATTGTGTACATGTCGGTGTATACTGTTTTCTGGACTCCGCACGTTTGTGTTTGAACCTGTCACATTACACACCTGCCATTGGTACATCTTGGGTAGCTTAGTGTTAGGTGATTGTGTACATGATTGCGTGTTCTACTCCTGGCAGTGGTCGTTTTACCCTTCAGAGCAGGCACTATTAGTACAGGGGTGAATAATGCTAGTTTCACCTGTTCTGGACATCATTGACCATGATCTGCGTGATATTCAGAGAAGCTTAGCCCTGTTTCGCTCATATCCATATAGTCATGTTTAAACGATGCTTACCAGCACTGGGCAACGCATATTCCCGCTTACATGTGCTAAACCTGATCTGATGACCTGCATCCACCATCCATTATTCGTGCCTTTGGGATTACGTAACGTCCCTTGCAGGACGTGGTACCGGGAACATGCACGACAGTCAGTGCATTTACCACTTGGGCATCTGGGATTTGTACACATGTTATGGTGTTTTGTATGTGGACTGTACTATGGCTGTTACTCCATACTGCAATCAAATGGGTAACTCAGTTAGTTTACATATGGATGAGACCTATTAATGGTATGTCCAAGTGATGTTTAATGGATGTGCTCCACCATTGGGAATGTATGTCACAGTGAGCCACACACTATAATGTGCTACACCTTCACACAACCATAGGTGGACCATGCTGGTGTGACAGATACCTGTCATGGGTACACCCCATGCTTTGCCACTACATCCATGATTACATTGTATGGAGCCCCTCATTAACACACCAGGGAATCCATGCAGTGTGTGTGGGGAACAGTGATTACACACATGGATCCTGCAATTGGCTCTGCTCCACTGAGGGTCAGTTAGTTACTTGATGTGGTGGTGACAGCAGACACTGTTTGCCTCGATTGATGAATGGCCTCTGACAATCGGGCGTGTACCTACCGATGTACCTAGGAACCTATACATACAGTACCAACATATGCTGATAGGTGCATGTACTGTTCAGGTGTTGACATTCCTTGTTCCAATAGCTGTTGTGTGTGCAATGGTTGAGGACTGCCTATGTAAGATTCACACAGTAGGCCACCTATACATTACAATTTACAGGTGGTCTTGTGGGTGTGCTATCTATTTTACTGTGTGTGCAGGTGGAGAGGTGTGTCAGTCCGTAGGGGCCTACACTGTCAGAGTATGTGTTATACGTTCCCTCTTTGCCAAGGCGTAGGCATATTGGGCATGCTTCTGTCTGCCTACTGGGGCTGGCACAGGGTGTTCGTGGTCTGAATCCCTCTGTGCCTGTGATGGCCTTGGCAATTGCGGTGGGCTGTGAGGGCCTTCACCATTATATCCCTGCTGCAGCTGTTTCCGCAGGATCATATTATATGGCACATACTTTGAAGATGTGGGCACACATGCCTGGAGAGTACTGCAAGGCTCCACCAGATATGTCCAAGCAACGGAACCGTGATTTCAGCATCCCGAACACACACTCTATGATGATTCTGGTTTGTGCATGTGCCTCATTATGGCGTTCTTGCATGGTGTGTGTGCATTTCTGATGGGAGTCATCATCCACGGCTCCAGTGCATAGCCAGCATCCCCCACAAGGTGGCCATGTGGGATGTCCCCCCTGACAAATACCTGATACAGCTGTGAGGCATACCAGATGTGGGAGTCATGGTAGCTTCCAGGGCTGCCAGCACACACATCCATGATAATGCCCTGGGCATTGCACATGACCTGGCAGTTGATGGAGTGGTATCCCTTGCGGTTTATGTAGCGCCTACCATGCTCACTGGGTGGTGACTTGATATGCATGTGCATGCAGTCTATCGCACCCAGTACCTCCGGGTAGTGTGCCACATGGTGGAAAAGACGCATACTGCTGGCCAACTCCTCCTGAGTTCGGGAGAAGTATATATGCTCATTGGCATGTGGTAACATGGCATCCAGGAACTGATGTAGTACCCTGGATGTTGATACCTGTGAGATCCCCATTATATCTCCAGTTGGCCTTTGAAAGGTACCTGTGGCTAGTATTCACAAGCTTACACATACCTTCATGTCCACTGGGATGGGTTCCCCTCTGTTGTTTCTGGATCTCAGGCATGGCCGGCACAGCTCAACTATTTGCTGTAAGATGTCCTTGTCCACCATGTAACACTCTACTATCTCCAGATCATGTAGCCCCTGGTAGGTTACCCTTGGTCTGAACACTCTTCTCCTCCTCCGGGGCCTGCGGTAGTTGTCAGCATCATCCTCCACAACACCTTCAGTCACTAACATATGGTGATGAATCACAGCTATGGCAGCTCCCAACATGTACATTGTAAAAGTTCCCTGTATGTTTACACCTATGTTGCAGTGTTTGGGAATACACAGGTGTGTGTGAGGTGCTTTCACACTTTATACTATTGTGCTGTGAACACTGATGATGTCATAGGTGTGTATGTATGATCGTAGCTACAGGGTATCTTATGTGTTTTACGACAGGAACTACTATTGTGGTGCCTTTGGTGTTGAATTACATTTGGCTGCCATGGATTACCTCTTGCCCTTCCCTTTACATTTCTTAACGTTTCATCTCCCATTTTCTGGCATGCATCCAGCAGCCTGCTTTCATTTGTACTTTCCTAAACCTGGCTTATCTTGCATAATGTGTTCTATGGCCGGTCTACTGCAGGTTTGCTTTGCTCTGCTATGACAGTTCTCTTTTCTTTGCAATCCGACACCTCCCCTATCCTGTTTTGCAGGTTTCTGCGAGCAGACTTGTCAGCTGCCGTCAATTGACCTCTGTGAGTTAATAGGTGTTAATTGCTCAGTTGTACTCCAATTACCCTACTGCGGCATTTTCTTATTTTCTTCCCCTGACCTTCCTGTTTGAGCTATGGTGCGCGGCACTTGCATCCGCTTACCGGGTTTCGGGCACGTTTTCATCCCCGTACACATGCGCTTTCAGGCACCATATGTGCTCTCAGCTAAACGATGCTATACCTACCTCCCCACCCCTGTCCTGTGGCTTTGCTTAGCAATGGCCAGGCCAGATTTGCATTGCTCCAATGTGCTTACAGCTACGATGGCACACCCCACTACTGATGTCATATATACCTCTAAACCACTCCTCGGTGTTGTAGTGCTGCGCCGTATGGTACAACCTGAGGAAGCGCACTGGGATAGTGCGTGAAAGCGCTTGTTCTTTTTGTCAATAAAAATTCCTTGACTTATTTTCATGGTGGATCGTGGTGGTTCCTTGCAGCTCTACAAGTAAATATGTAAACCAGTAATGTCTGACAGTCAAAACATCGGAACTCTTATAACCGTCAACCGTAGTTTGATGAATTTGATATAACTTTAGGTGACGTCAAGTCACACAAGTTATCCAGTGCAACTTAACGTTAGACTGTCAGTTGAACAGCACATGGTTTTTACTGCCCCCCCCACAGCCCCTGCAAATTAAATATACCAACTCCGAGATAGCACTGCAGTGAGAAAATGGGTACATTTCCTGTTCCTCACTGTACCGTGATTTCCATTCACAAAACCGAACTCAGACTACCGAATTACACTGCACATTCGGTATTGTGTATTCGTAGTAGTCTGGTCCGGCATTGTGCCTCTTTGTAAAGTGCTTTTCAACCACATGCCATTCGATCACCAGCACTACAAGATTTCAATTGTAAACACATCTATCTATATAAATATATGTGTGTGTGTGTATGTGTGTGTATGTTTGTGTGTGTGACAGACCACGATGCTTTGCCAAAGATGGCCTGCACCTGTCACCCCTGGGATTCCGGATACTGGCTAAGGCTCTTGCTGCCCCATAGTGCCTTTTTTAGGCAAGGTTCAAATGACAAATTCACCACCATAAAAGGAACAGGCAAGCAAAAACTGAGGGTAATGCTACTCAATGCTAGAAGTCTAAATCTCAAAAATGCACTCCCTCGAGGCACTCCTTAAAATGGAGAACATTGATATCTGTGCAGTGACTGAGACCTGGTTCAAGACTAAAGAGAGCCCACCCCTGCATTACCAGGCTATAACTCATACCACACTTTTCGGCCACCTAACCTGGACCGAAACACCAAAGGCGGAGGTGTGTCCATATTCATTAAGGATATCCACACCTCCAGGCTAGTTGCTCAGCATAATGCACCCGAGGTTATCCTGTATGCAACTAACTCTGGGCAAAACTGCAATCCAAATTGTAGCTTGCTACAAATCCCCCTCCATGCCCCATGATTCCCACTCCTCTTTTCTTGATATACTGGAAAATATTAGGGTTCAACCAAACACCCTAATAATGGGCAATTTCAACTACCCCACCATTAACTGGGAAAACTACTCATGTACCAACTCCTTCGCTCAACGCTTATTGGAATTCATAAATTCCAATGCCCTGGATCAACTTATCCACACCCCCACCAGGGGTAACAATATCCTAGACCCAGTCATTACCAACATGAATGACTGGTGTTCAACACCTGAAGTCAACTCCTTGTTGGTCAGATCCGACCATCAGCTAATCACCCTAGATATCCACATCTTGCCCCCACCCCCATTAAGGAAACCACGGTAAAAAATTTCTCCAAAGCCAACTTCATGCTTCTTAATACAAAAGTGGCAAACTTCATGACACCCATGCAGATGGACAATACAGTTATGACTGCTGAATCCTACACACATGTACTCTGTAAGCACTTACACGAGTGCATGGATCATGCTAGCCCAAACAGAACCAAGACGCTATCCTCCAAAAAAAGGAAGTCAGTATGGTGGTCCCCTGCCATAAACAAACTCTAGAACAGAAGGAAGAAACTGTTGCAAAAAAGAGTAAAATCCCATGGGTGGAGGAGTTCCCTGGTCAGCCTCAGTAAGAAGCAGAGATCCCTTATAAGATCCTCCAAAGCTAGCTATGAAAACAAAGTCGCCACTGATTCTAGGGACAACCACAAAGCATTCTATAGCTATGTCAATAATCTCAGTGGCAGCACCAGGATCTGCTCTGAGGTACAGCACAACGGCATGAAAATTACAGAACCAACTGATATTGCCAACATCCTGGCAGATAGGTTCAGTGCTAACTTTACCCCCTCTCACCCCTAAAGGGCCCATGTCTATACAGGAAGAATGCAGAGTCCCTGTAATTACAACTACGCAGGTAAAAGCTGCGCTCTGTAAAGCTAAAAACACAGCATCCATGGGACCGGACAACATCCCAGGCTGCATTTTACACAAACTTCAGAACAAACTGGCTCCCCACCTAAGCACCATGTTCAATCATAGTCTCACATCAGGCTTTGTGCCCACTGAATGGCACACAGCAACAGTTATCCCACTTCACAAAGGGGTGCCACCACTGATCCCAGGAACTATCGCCCTATTAGCCTGATGAGCCTAGTCTATAAAGCCATGGAATGTATCATCATGGAACTCATAAACAAAGACATTGGTAACCTCCAAACTCTGGACCCCACCCAGTTCGGGTTTGTGAAAGGCAGATCATGCCTCCTGAACCTGATCGACTTCTTTAAGGCAGTCACCAAAGCCGTAGATGAGGGTAAGGTGCTTCACACAGCCAATCTTGACCTCACCAAAGCTTTCAACACCATCCCCCATTCTGGAATTATAGCTAAACTCACTAAACTCTGTATAAATCCCTACGTCACCAGATGGGTTGCCAACTGGCTCACTGACAAAACCCACACTGTAAAAGTTGCAGACTCCAAATCTGACTTCAAATCAGTGACAAGTGGAGTACCACAGGGTTCAGTCCTGGGACCTCTCCTGTTTATTATCTACTTCTCTGAAGTACAGACCAACACAGAAGGCCTTTGGCTAATGAAGTTTGCAGATGACTGCAAACTAGGAGCCATAGTTGAGTCCCCAAATGATGTGGACATCCTACAGAAGGGCCTCACTGAGACAGATGCCTGGTGTCAGAGCCATAGCCTCAAGCTCAGTGCCAAAAAGTGCATTGTCATCCCCTTTGGTAAAAAGTCTGTATCCCTGAACTACCACATAGGCGGCAGTCTACTTAATGCCAAATGTGTGATAAGAGATTTTGGGACCCAGGTGGACAGTAGTCTCACCTTTGATAATAACATTGCCACAGTAGTCAGGAAATCCTTCTACGTGGCACACCTCATCACAAAAGGGTTCTCATCCAGGAAAAAAGAGGTCATTGTTACCCTCCACTCGACACTCATTAGACCCATTATAGAGTACAACGCCCCTTTGGGAATGTACCTTACAAGACATCTGCAGCAGCTGGAAAGGTCACAGAAATACCTCACAAAGAGGATTACTGGCCTCAAACAGATGCCCTACACTGACCATCTCAAAAAAATCCAGCTTTACTCCATAGCATATCACCTACTCCAAGGTGATCTCTGCCTAACATATAAAGCTATGTCAAACCCAGAGCTGTTGGACATGCCACACCTAAAGAAATGCCAATCCCTCCGAGCTACACACTCTAGGAACCTAAACCTTGTCACCACAATAAACAGAGCATGCTGGAGGGATAGATTCCTGTCCCAGAGACTTCCCATACTCTGGAACAAGCTACCCATCTATGTCAATCAAAGTTTCTCATTAGCACTCTTCAATAAAAATCTTGATGAGTGGATGGGAAATAGGAAATACACCCCGGGGATCACTTCTGTGGCTCTGCTCAACAGGGGCACAGGAAAATAACTTTCTTGGGTGATGTAAGCCAGGGAACCTTGTTGGCTAGACTTACTTAGGCCCTTGGGCCAATAGCCTAGTACCTACCTATGAACCTATATATATATATATATATATATATATATATATATATATATATATATATATATATATACATAGATATAGATAGATAGATATAGATATATATGGGTGCCAGCCACTGTGTCATTCAAATGAACAGTACCCCAACACCCAGTAGGATGACACAGGTGGTTAATTGGTGTGCAGGATCAAGAATTCCTGAGTAGGGGAATATTTCTTTTCCCTGGGGAGAATGCAATCTCAGAGTTAGTATATATAATTAGTAAGAGTTGGGGGTGATGCCCCCACATGGGGTGTGCAGGGGAGCTGCAGAAACACTTCCTGTTGGTTTAGTCTGCTCTAGAGTAATCCCTGGTGCATAAACAGAGTGGGTTGATCCTGGTGACTTCAAAATTAGGACATCAGTCTACTGGGTTTCAGGACACTGTCCATTTGATCCAGTGTCCTAGACCCATATATGTATATAAATGTAGTTCATCACCAGTATGAACAGCAGCAGGCTCAGAGCTG
The DNA here is from genome assembly GCF_019279795.1 of Protopterus annectens. Taxonomy (NCBI): domain Eukaryota; kingdom Metazoa; phylum Chordata; order Ceratodontiformes; family Protopteridae; genus Protopterus; species Protopterus annectens. The sequence continues at coordinate 763,630,249 of NC_056726.1, read as the reverse complement.
AACCCTGTTCTACACCTACTCCCACTGGAGACCCACCTGTGAGGCTGAATACTGTTCGTACGTGAGTCATTGGGTCCTTGAACATAACCTAGGAATGCCCAGAAATTAGTAGTTTATTGGCCATATTGGGCTAATTTCTATCTCTTTCATTTCCCTGCTATAAAACCTGCATTTGCAAGGTTTTTGCGCTTGTATACAGCTCAGCAAGCTCCTGCCTGGTGCCCTGCAGAGTTCTACAGCAGCAGAGAGACAAAAGAAAGACTTTGGAGTGATTAAGTGTCATTGTTCTGCATTTTCCTGCTGCCTTTAGCTAATTCCACCTAAAACACCCATTTTTTAGAGTTTCTGTGATTTAGAAAGCTTGTTTCAGCTACATATTGTACTTATTTTACTGCCTGCACTTTAACAAGGTTGTTTTTGTGTTTAAATTACCTGTTTAACTGTTGTAGGCTACACACTCGTGTGATAGCCATTTCTGTGCATTTAAAGTGTTTTTTTTATTGTATCTGCTTTATTTTCTAAGAAAAAAAATACTTGTTTTTCCACCTTTCTAAGCAAGTATAATCCAGTTTTTAGGTTAGTGCTGAATTCAGGGCTGTGTTACAAGTTTCTGTGTTTACCCATACCTTACTTGGATAGAAGGAAGTTTCTCTGTTCACCTGTGAGAGAGGGGAGCTTTGAGCAGCCTATCTGTCCCTGGAGGAGTGGCTTCAGCCCAGAAATTAGTAGTTTATTGGCCATTTTGGGGTAATTTCTATCTGTTTCATTTCCCTGGTATAAAACCCGCATTTGTGCGGTTTGCAAGCCAGGCAGCACCAGTTAGCTGGGGTATAACTATTCCCAGCTCCACAAAGTCTACTCTTCAATTTTTCCCTTGGAACTAGGCAAACCTTGAACTTAAGCACTCAAATTATTCACTTCTCAGCCCGGTACTTGCTCAAAACTCATAGCAAGCACTAATAAACCTTAGCACTAGACCCCCCCCCATACTGTAGAGAAGGACAAGGCTCTCAATTCGACCTTACCAGCCAATCAGTAAAACAGTTCACTGTAGCTATCCAGGCATGACCAAAGGGCAGTTTCAGGTGTACTCTCCGGTCCAACTGGTGAATCTGGGCATTTTGAGGCAATGTTACAACTGCCTTATGTACACTGACAACCACCAAACACTAATACATGTGAGAGATGCAATTATACAGCCAAACTGGAGGCTAAGCTCTCTCAACCCAAGACTGGACCAGGCAGTCAAGAGGAGAAGGGAATTACCTGCATCACACCACCAGTCTCACATAGACCTATGAAACCCACACCGGCAAAAAACACACATAAATACATGAAAACATACTCAGAGGCTCTAAATAAAAATCTGCAAAAGCAACAGAGACCTCCAAAGCACACATCCAAGCAACCTCCACCCCCCCCAACACAAACCAGGAAACACATACTTCACAAAACTAGTGTTCCACGCAATCACAGCCCTTAAGGCAAAATAACATACCCAATTCACCCCTGGGATCTCTCCTGTGTCCCTGCTAGACAGAGGCACAGTAAACCAATCTTAAAAGGGTACCTTCTGTGGCCTACTTTACAGAGGCACAGTAGGCTAATCTTATAGGGAGGCAGAAGCCAAATACACTCTGGCTAGGCTTATAAATGCCCTAGGGCAGATAGCCTAGTATCTACCTAAGAACCAATACACTAGTAATAGGTGACTCTATAGTCAGGCACACTGACGTCCCACTCATTAGGCTGAACAAGAAGAAGGTTATTGTTAGCTGCCTGTCGGGTGCCAGTATCCGCCACATAATACAAGCACTCAGGTCACTCCAGAACAAGTACAAGTATGACTCTGTCATTGTCCATGTTGGTGTGAATGACCTGAGCCATACCTCCCTGGACTACATGAAAAGAGACATGGAGGAGCTCCCTGATCACGTAGCCCAGGCCAGTATGACACTGACCCTGAGTAGCATTCTCCCCTCATCAAGAATGATACCACGGTATAAAGAAAAAAAATTATCAATTTCAACAATTGGCTAAGTTTCTGGTGTCATTCAAAGGGGATCCAGCGTCTGTCAGCCTGGGATGACATGCTCGACAAGCCATGCTGCTTCACTAGAGATAGCTTGCACCTGTTACCCTTAGGCTTTTGAATACTGGCCAAGGCTCTTGCCACCCCTATAGTTCCTTTTTTAGACAAGGCTCAAAAGACAAACCCATCGCTGTAAATAGCACAAGTAACAAAAAACTGAGGGTAATGCTACTCAATGCCAGAAGTCTAAACCTCAAAATGCACGGACTCGAGGCACTCCTCAGTATGGAGAAAATCGATATATGTGCAGTAACAGAAACCTGGTTTAAGGCTGCAGAGAGCACACCAGCACTATGAGGCTACAACTCATACCATACATTTCGGCCACAAAACCAGGACCAAAATACAAAAGGTGGGGGCGTATCCATATTAATCAAGGATACCCACACCTCCAGGTGAGTGGCACAGCACAATGCTTCAGAGATCATCCACGTGCAACTAACAATGGGCAAAACTGCAATCCAAATTGTAGCTTGCTGCAGATCACCCACCATGTCCCAGCACCCCCATTCAGCATTTCTGGAAACACTGGGAAACATAAAGGTCCTACCAAACACCCTGATATTGGGTGATTTCAATTACCTAAGCATTAACTAGGAGAACTACTCAAGTACCAACTCCCTTGCACAACATTTCCTAGAATTTATAAACTCTAACACCCTGGATCAGCTGGTCAATACCCCCACCAGAGGTGACAACATATTGGACCTGGTCATCACCAACATGGGTAACCGGTGTTCCAAACCGGAGGTTAACTCCTCGCTGGTTAGATCTGACCATAAACTAATCACTCTGGATATCCACATTCTGCCCCCACCCCTGGTCAAAGAAACCACCGTGAAAAACTTTTCAAAAGCAAACTTCACGTTACTTAAGACCGAGGTGGAAAGTTTCAAAGCCCCCATGCTAAAGGATAACGATGTCCAAGCTGCAAAATCCTTTACAAATGCACTCTATGGGCACCTACAAGAATGCATGGATCGTGCTATCCCAAACAAAACTCACTCACTCCTGCAAGAAAGGAAACCAGTCTGATGGACCCCTGCCATAAACAAGCTATACAATTGAAGGATGAAACTAGTACAGGAAAGAGTAAAATCCCAAGAAAGGAAGACATCCCTGATCAGTATCAGCAAGAAACTACAATCCCTCATAAAATCATCAAAGGCTAGCTTCGAAAGAAAAATTGCCAAGGACTCCAAAGATAACCACAAGGCATTCTTTAGCTTTGTCAAGAATATAAGTAGCAATTCTCAGATCTGCTCAGAGTTAGTGCAGAATGGCACAAAATACACTGAACCGACCAATATCGCCAACATCTTGGCAGACAGGTTCAGTGCAGACTTCACCCCCCTCTCACCCCCAAAAGGGCCCATAACCATACCAGAAGAATGTAGTGCCCCTGAAATCACAGACACTCAGGTTAAAACACCCCTCTCCAAAGCCAGAAACACAGCATCAGTGGGACCGGACGGTGTCCCAGGCTGCGTCCTACATGAGCTCAAAGATTAACTAACCCCTCACCTAAACACACTGTTCAAACTCAGCCTCTCCACAGGCTGCATGCCCATAGAGTGGCGCACAGCAACGATTATTCTGCTCCACAAAGGTGGAGCCACAACAGACCCAGGGAACTATTGCCCTATAAGCCTGACTAGCTTGGTCTGCAAGGCTATGGAGCGTATCATCATGGATCTCATTAACAGAAACATTGGGAACCTCCAAACACTGGACCCTACCCAGTTCGACTTTGTTAAGGGCAGATCATGCCTCCTAAACCTGGCAGAAAGGCTGTAGATGAGGGAAAGGTGGTCCACACAGCCTACCTAGACTTTGCAAAGGCCATTGACACCATTCCCCCTTCAGGTATTATAGACAAGCTCACCAGCCTGAACATAAACCCCTACATCATGAGATGGGTTGCCAACTGGCTCACAGACAGAACTCACATGGTAAGAGTTGCGGGGAGCTAGGTCTGACTTTAAACCAGTTACAAGTGGCATTCCCCAGGGCTCAGTCCTAGGTCCCCTCCTGGTCGGCATATACTTCTCAGAGGTATAGGCAAGCACAGGAGGACTATGCCTGACCAAGTTCGCAGACGACTGCAAACTATTGGCTGTAATTGACTCTCCGGCTGACACAGACATCCATCAAAAGGGTCTCACTGAGACAGATACCTGGTGTCAAAACCATGGCCTCAAGCTAAATGCCAAAAAGTGCATAGTCACCCCCTTTGGAAAAAACATAGTAGCCACAAACTACCACATAGGTGGTAGCCCCCTAAATACAGAAGATGTAACAAGGGATCTGGGGACCCAAGTAGATAGTAACTTCTCTTTTGATAATCACAAAGTGGTTAGAAAATCCTTCTATGTGGCCCACCTAATTGCAAAAGGGTTTGCATCCAGATCAAAGGAGGTCATTGTGCCCCTCTACGCATCACTCATCAGACCCATCATAGAGTACAATGCCCCATTTGGGATGTACCTTACAAGACACCTGCAACAGCTGGAAAGACCACAGAAGTACCTCACCAAGAGGATCACTGGCCTCAAACAGATGCCCTATGCAGCTCGACTGAAGAAACTCCAGCTGTACTCGGTTACATACTGCCTACTCAGAGATGATCTCTGCCTGACATACAAGGCCATGTCCAACCCAGAATTGATGGACATGCTCCAGCTAAAGAAAACCATATCCCCTCGAGCCACACGCTCTAGGAATCTAAACCTCAACACAACAATAAATAGGATGTGCTGGAGGGATAGATTCCTGTCCCAGAGACTTTCCATGCTCTGGAACAGGATTCCAATCTAGATTAGGCAGAGCTCCTCACTAACCCGCTTCAAGAGAAACCTTAACGAGTGGATGGGAAACAGAAAATATACCCCGGGATCACTTCAATGACTCTGCTGGACAGAGGCACAGGGAACTAATCTAAGGGGGTGGCGAAAGCCAACAGTTTCCGGCTAGGCTTATAAATGCCTTTGGGCAGATAGTCTAGTACCTACTGATGAACCTATGAACCTGCACTAATTCTACCAGTGTTTCTGTGACTTCGAACTACTGCAGTACTGCCCAGATCATCTTCCTTGGAACCTTGTCATATGCTTTCTCCAAGTCTAGGAATGCCCAGTTGGACTCTTTCTTCATCTTTAGCTTCTTGTCAACTATCTGTCACTGCAAAAATTGGGTCAGTTGTGCTGCATCCTGATCTGAATCTGAACTGCTTATCCCCCATCTTTATTTTTATTTATTTATTTTTTTAGAGTAAAGAAATATTGCTGAAAAAAATAAATAAATGGGGAAAAGTGCACCTACAATCATGGAGCCTTAGGTAGTTGCCTTAAGGTCTGACCTGATCACAGCCACATACAATTATAATATCATTCATCAAGAGTACAATACACTTCACCACAATCCACTGTGATGGAAGGTTACAGTGAAAACAAATAAAAACACTGAAAAACAGTTGTTGGCCCTGCACCTCCCATGTGGTGGACTGTGCCCTCTGACCCTTACAACTTTAAATATGTTAACTCTTTAGATCAGACAATGAGGGGGGGGAATAATCTTTAACATCCTAAACTTTGCTGTTCAGTGACCTTGCAGTACACATCCTTCCCCACACTTACCCACTGGCACACAAAGATGCATTTACACGCATTCATTCGCACAAAATCCCTCAGATATACATATTGCACATGCCACTCTGTACACACATACACTACTCAGCAAAGTCAAATCAGAAACACACATGCCATTCAAATTACCCTTCAATAATTTCTCAGCTTAAACTATACCTCCATTCCACACGATACATCCATGAAATGGAAATCAAAAAACTAACCACTGGTTTCCATCTCAAAAAATATCACCTTAATTAAATCAGTTGAAAACATATATAAAGTGAGAAACTGAGAGAAAAAATGCATGTGTACTGATATTTTTCTTTCACAACAAATTACAAATGTGACTGCATCTTGCTGTAAGCAAAATTGCTTTAGTTTATTTCAATTTTATTTTTACAGTTGTCCTTCAAATATCTGTTCTCTTTTTATTATGACCATATTTGTCCCTTGGATTCCACTGAATGGGTGCTATTACATTTCAGTCAGAAAACTATGATTAATAAATTGACACTGCATTAATACATTAAATAAATAAAATATAATTTAATGAAAATTTGTATTGGTGATAGCAGTTATATGCATGTTTCCATTTCTACAACTAATTCTAAATATGTGAATTCAGTCATCATCATCATCAGCCCCCTTTTTCCCATTTTCTACATGGGGTCAAGTTATCCTGTTAACTGTCGCCATCTCTCGTGTTTCAGTGCCACACTCCTGCCTTCTTCAACATTCATGCCTGACTGTCACAGATCTTTTGCACAATCCATCCTCCTCTTTTCTAGACGTCCTTGTTTCCATTTTCCTTCTTCCTGTCTGTCCCAAATCTTCTTCACCAAATTGTCTTCTGCTTTTCTGCACATGTATCTGAATCACTGTAATCTGTTCTCTTTGAACCTTTCTGCGATTGTAGCTACTTTGGCTTCTGCTCTTATGTCCTCATTTCTTTGTCTGTCCCACAGTGTGCATCCTACCACCCTTCTCATTCTGAGGCACTTCATTTCCATCACCTCTAGCTTCTTCATCTGCTCTGCCTTTACTGCCCAGGTTCCTGTATCATACAGTAGTAATGGTCACACAACTACCTTGTACACCTTACTTTTCAGCTTCTTTGGAATTCTTCTGTCACAGACTACACCTAAGATTCTATGCCAGTTGGCTGCATCCCCTCTGATTCTAGCTTTGACCACTTCATACAGACTTCCATTCCCCTGAACCACCCCTCCCAGATACTTGAAGCAATATTTCTTTACTCTAAAAAAATAAAAAAAATAAAGCGTCTCTGCTAAAGAGAAATGTGCCCCTGTCACAGCAAGTAGTGTGACTCCATTCCACTTAATTTGACGTTCACATCACGTCATGTTTAAGTGTTGTGAGGTCATGGGAGAAGAGACCTTGCAACATTCAAGGGTAGGTGTAAAGGTGCTGAAGGGAGCTGCTGTTTTTTTTTTCCAAATGAAAAATGAACTAAATCAAAGACATGTTCATGCTGCAGCCATTAAGGAATGGAATGGTGATTGTTATTAATGTATGATAGCACTGGCAATGATCAACCAGATACTTTATTGACAATATTTTATGGCTTCCTGGTTTGTATAGAGAGATGATGAGAGGAATAGTGCAGTGAGATAAGTGTTATTACTGTTCTTTTCTTGTTTTTTTTCCAATAACACTGGTGTTGTGATTTGTGTAGAGCATCTTTAATCAAAATACCTTAAGCTGTGTTGCAACTTGCTTCTTTGAACTGTGGAGCAAATGGTCTGATCTAATTGTGCAGATAGCTGAGAGGAATGGCATGGTGAGATATTATTACTGTTTTTTTGCAATAATGTTGGCAGTGATCAACCTAGTATTTTTGACAATATTTCTCTGACTTTATGATTTTGTACTAGTGACAACAATAAAAAAGAGGTCATACATATTGAATCCCCTTTTTCTGAGGCAAAAATAAATGACCTTTTATGGTACAATTTTATAATATTGTTCACTAAAGTCTACAAATATTACACTGCCTCGTTGATAATGTGTTTATCTTTTAACTTCATTTTTGTCAGTCTGGGGTTTATATCACATCATTGAATCACAATTAAGCAAACTCTTCTTTGTCATACACCTGTTCATTGAACATACTAATCATTGAGTTAACTTATCAGTGAAAAGTTTCCCAGGGCAAACCGATGGTTGGCCACCATTTGGAATTTGCCCTTTTCCCCACTGTAGTGCAGTCTTGGAGTTGGTATATTAAGCTAAAGGGGGTGTGGGGAGAGTAGCCTTCTACCTGCGTAGGTGTTAACTTTTATGCTTTTGTTTGCAGTCATTAGGGCAGATTATCGTTAGTTTGCCCTAGGAAACTTTTCACTGAAAAGTTAGTTCGATGAATAGTATGTTCACTGAATTGGTGTTCGAGGAAGAGGCGTTCAGTTAATTGTGATTAGACGATTTGATATAGACCCAAATTATGTACTATTTGGTATTCAACATTTATGCTAATTAGATGTTTAGATTTATTTTTAGTGGGATGCACCTACATTTCAAGGTCCTTTGCTCCCATTTCAATGTCTTTGGAATGAGAGGCATGCTGTAGAGGTGAAATAATATTACACAGCTATAAGACACTGTGACTAAAATTGCTTGGTGGGGGTGGGGGGTTCGCTGAATGAAAGTAACTAATCCTCTTGTCATTTGCTCAGTTTAAACAGTCACTATCTTTGTAGAACTAGTGTGCATTTGTGGGAATAAGATGGGCTTCTTAATTGGACATCCAAAATGCACAGAGTAGACATAACTGCTGTGGCTGTCTTCTGTGTTGGAAAATGACTAGCCGCCTGCTGCTGTATGTTTATTATTTTGGCTGTGCATGAGTAATTGATGATGTGAAGCAGCATGCAATATTTAATGAGTGGTAACTATTTTTTGGAGCAATGATGAACTACATTACAGGAGCATACTCTTTCATCACAATCAGATGTCTGAATTGTACATAGAAGTGGCTATAACTAATCGGTGTGGGTGTTTGGATGACAGTAACTGACCCTGTTGTCATTTGTTCAGTTCAGTAGTCTCTCCTAAAAAACACAAGGGATAAATGTATCACAGAAGACCCAGATATTCAGAATTTCTGGGAGCTGGTAGGTTCTTTACACCAAGGCTGCATAAGTAGATTTTGAAATGGGCTTCGTAATTGCCTCAGCCCTGATCCCCACCTACTCTAAAATCTGCCCTGCTCATAAGTCTACACAGAAGGTTACTGTACTTGTGTGGGGCGCTGGGGGACATCATTATTCCTTTAACATTCTTCCCAAACCTCAGTGGTCATTATATCTTTTGACGGGTTGGAGATAGTGTGGTCATTATTTCTTTAACTTTTCTCACAAACTTCAGAGGAGTGAATGAAGGATCACTCTAATTTGTATAGGAGCACTGTATTGTTTATAGAAGTAACAAATTAGAATCATTCTATTCTCTCTCTCTCTCTGCTAGACTCTAATCCATCCTGTCATCTCTCTATTCTCACCAACAGTATTCACAATACCCCTGTCTTTTCTTTCCACCAAATACGTACCTCAGCTATCAAAAATTTCCTTCAAAAACTGAAGACCAATGCACCAGCTGCTGGCAGACTCCCACCCAAGCACCTTAAGTTTGCTAAGGATGTCCTGGCATACCCCATCTCAATTCTCATAAATAAATCTGTCACAGAAAACTATGTACCCACTATCTGGAAAAAAATCACATATTATGCCATTTCACCAAGGTGGATCAACAACAGACCTCTCCAGCTACTGGCCCATTACAATTCTCTCCCCTCTGTCCAAAATCTTAGAAAGATGCATACACTCCCAACTCCTAATCCATCTCATAAACAAATTACTCTCCCCCCATACAACATGGCTTATGACCACACCACAACAGCAGCTATGCTTAGTTTCTCAGAAACCATAAATACCAACAGAAACAATGGTAAGCTAATAACTATCCTCCTTGTTCCTGGCTCTGTCAAAAGCATTTGACACAGTCTCCCACCAACTCTTGATCAATTAACTATCTTTTCTATCACTGTCCTATCAGTGTCTCATTTAGCTCTCATTTGGTTCACTGTCTGATTCATCTCTCACTTGGTTCTCTAGCTATCTCTCCAATAGACAACAGGTCATAAAATGGAACCAGGAACTATCCCTGTTTACATTGGTGTACCACAAGAGTCAATTCTAGGCCAGTACTTTTCAATAGTTTCTTAAACAAGCCTGCACAAAGCCACCAAACATGCCACCTTAGTACAACATACCGATGATGCCACCATCATCTACTCAGCCTTAACCCTTTAACTACTTCAACAAATGACTCAAGACTTTTAACTTCCATAGAGACAAGGCTGAAGTCTCATCAGCTAATCCTAGATGCCAAAAAATGCTTTTAACACCCAGATCTCTTTCAACAACCTGTACACTCTTTAATATTACTTCAGCAAACACCACCACCACCATAGAAACTGTAACAAATACCAAACTACTAGGAGTCATAATAAACAATAATCTAAAATATGACCTGCATATCACCCAGGCCATCAAGAAGACTCATCACAAACTCAGCTTCCTCTACTGAAAACAAACCCTACCCCAGACGAATCCTCATCATCATCCTACCTTCTCTCCTCCTTCTCTATGCATCACTCATATTAACCAAGATTCAAACCACCGCACTAAATAAATTAGAGGCAGCTTTAACAAACCAGTCAAGTTTCTGACTCATCAAGAGAATCCTGTGCATCACCCATACTAACCAAGATTCAAGCCCACTGTATTAAATAAATTAGAGGCATGCTTTAACAAACTAGCCATGTTTGCAGCTAATGGATCCTACTGTACACACCACTGCTTATCACTAAAGAAGCTCAACTGGCTAGAACTACCTAATCACCTCACATTCACTCAACCTCAAACTGCCCTTAACATGATACAGAAACCATACACATGGCCTTCTCTACAAAACATTCTCAAGCACTACTCCCCACCACATTGCCTTTGCTCAGGTAATTAAAGCCTACAAATAACTTCCAAATGGAGCTGGAGACTCAATGTACTCATCTTATGTCACCAGACAGTGGAGCTCCCTGCCTATCTCACTAAAACAGGACAGCTGTGCATCTAGCTTTAAGCACAACCTCAAACAGCATCTAGACTCCTCCTGGCTCTGTTCTTGTTCACACCCTGATTGACTCTGTCTCTCTCAGATTTCTAGACTATCACCAACCCCTAATTTTCCAGCTCTCCTACCTTATCCTGTAAATGTAAATAAATCTTATCTACATTTATAACTGTACACGGCTTTTCATCGTTATTTTGTAAATTTACATATTGCTCTGCATGTAAATGCAACCTGTTTATTGTTGCATAACACTCTTACAGAAATCAAATTCTATTAACCTCTGTCTTGATTGTATTACCCACTGGACGATTCTAACTAAAACCCAATTTCTACTGTTGAGAAACTGTTTCTTTTTTTTCTCTGCAAATTCTTTGTAATTTTTTGTAACTCTAATGGAGCTTTTCTCCCTGAGTCTCTTCTGAAAATGGGCCTGAGTGCCCAGTCAGATTATCCTGGTAAACAAAAGGCAATACATAAATAAATAAATAAGGCAATACATTTTCCTTACACTCAAGTGACTGATGCATATACAAATGTCTGTAGTTTGAGGAAGAATAATTAAATATGCTGTTTATATATGTCTGACAGCAAAATGTTCTGCTTGTTTTTTTTCAGTTTTATCTCAGTCTGACATCAGAAGGGTATACAGAAGGTGGCTGTTCTGGGGAAGACCATGAAGATGAATGTTTTATATAAATATGATAGCAGCAGCTTGAAATATGATTGTGGGCATTTGTGCCATAATTTTAATCTCAATTTAACACCAGAAGTGGGTACACAAAATAACTATTTTGAGGTGGAGGCTAAGGGGCAGGCACTATTCCCAGATATGAGGTGTGTATCTTCACAAGCATTTGACTTTTCAGTTTATTGTGAGCTGATGTTTTGTTAGCTTCGAGCATTAAAAGATGGCTATAACTACGTCCTTGAGTTCAAATGGATTTCTTTTCCATACTCATGATTTTTGTTCAGGCCATCACTGTATCAAAGGCTGGAAAAAAACGCTCTAAAATGTATCACAGAAAATTGATAATCCCATGGCTTCTGGGTCACCAACTCCCAATTTAATTTAGTTATTATAGTGTAGATGTGCTGAAAGAAGCAGGGAAAAACAAAGTTGAAGCATACGAATAAATTTCTTCCTTTCATCATAGTTTTTCATCAGGTAATCAAAAACTCTAAAATGCACCTCAGGGCATCTAAGGCCCCCGTGGCTTAATACAGTTGTTTCATCCATAGTTATCAAAGTGCAGTCTTGCTTAGATAGAACATGTTGGATGAATAAATAACTACAGGAAAAAAACTGAAGAGTAATACACACTGAGAAGAAGGGAGAAAAAAGTAATCTGTAGTTTGAGTAGGCCCTGATGGCTTGGGCACAGGTGGGAGGATGGGCTACATGGAGCCTTTCTACCTAGGGCACCAGTTTACCCAAGGCTGCCCCTGACTGTGATTCTTTTCATCAAGATGATGTTCATTAAGATGTAACTCGACAGTTCCTTTTGTTGATTTTCATTTTATTGAAATATCATGTGATGTAGAGGTGTAATTTATGCTGCACATGTGTCACAAGTTTATGTGAATGTTAACAGCATATGTGTGTGTGTGTGTGTGTGTGTGTGTGTGTGTGTGTGTGTGTTTGTGTGTGTGTATATTGCTATTTTACACTGTTGAATGATTTATGTGTGTGTAGATTGGGATGTTTAGTGTGTATGTATGTATGAGTGGTTTTGTGTGATTATGTATGTTTGTGTGCATTTGAGTGTGCTAGTGGGTGATGTCAGTTGCAGGAAATCCCCTCCTATTAAAATGCTGTTAAACAAAATGTTACATATCTTTATACCTTCCTTACTAACTTCCAAATTTCCACAAGAATGTCATACGTTTCTAGAGACTTCCCTGAAGATTGATTGCATATCACCATTTTTATTTCATCTCCTCATATCTTCACTATTAGTTTTTGAACCTCATCTTCCTCTAACTTTGGCATAATGAAGTCTTCCATACATATTTCCATTTGTGCTCTTTCTTGGTTTGCATACTCATCTGCTTTATACAAACTGTCATACAATTTCTGAAATATCTCTGATATATCCATAAGATCTCAGGTTATATTTCTTGTCATAGGCTCCCTACATTTGGCAACAACCCTTTCTACTTTCTATTGCCCAAATCATTGTGCCAAAGTTTTTCTGCTCTGGACATGTTACCAAAAATAGTTGCTTAACAGCAGTCTCATGCATATTATCAAAATACTTTCTTATTTTCTCTCTAGCACTCTACATTTGCTCATTTTCTTGTTCTGAGAGACTACCCTTATTCAAAAAATACTTCAATCTATGTTAGCCTCTCTAAAGTCCTTAGTAATAAGATATCTGGAAACATGTGTAAATAGCAATCTGGCCTTTGACCAACATGTAGCTAAGATAGTAAGAAAATCATTCAATGTTGCCCAACATATAGGTAAGGGTATGACATCCAGGTCCAATTAAGTTATAGTACTCAGCCCTTATCAGAACAATACAAGGTAAAATTACCCTGGAACCCACAACTTTTGAATTTAAATTCAGGGTAACACAAGTGAAATATGCAGAACCCCAAAGTTGTCCGACCAAAACAAACTCTCCTTCACAAAATATCTACTTTTATTCAGTTTAATTGAGCACTTTCGTCTCAGATAATACTAAAACTTCATCAGAATATTAAAAAACACAGGTTCT